>NW_026856983.1:0-47725 GCF_026571515.1 Ruditapes philippinarum | reverse complement strand
TTACATGAAATAATACATGAAAGTAGGACGAGCAGCCGGGCTCGAACAAGGGGTCTCCTTATTGTCGAAACATTATGTTGACTACTCCACACAGTGGCCGTTGCACTTTGTTCGTGCTAATTATCTGTTTGAACTATATTGTGACGTTATCACTTTTTTCTTCTTCCAAAATGTAATGTTGCAAACAAAAGGGATACAAATTGCTGGAAAATAGTTTAAAGCGATGCCTTTTCTGATTTATTTTGTATTTATTGATTATTAAAACTATTACACTGGTTAAAGAAAAGTATCTTCCGATTTCACCCGTTAATGGAATCTATAGGATAATATAAATGATTATCTCATTAGTGTGCAAATTCATTTACGCAAAAGTGATTTTAAAAAACATGTATCAAGACGTTATTTTTCCTCAGAAAACAAACTAATGCAATAAACATGTTGTTTATCCGACGCAAAATATTTAAGAGAGCAAAACAGGAGAGATTTTAAAAACCTAAAACGAACGATGTTTATCAAGTGTCCTAACAACTTCAGAAAAATACCTCCTGCAAAATTTAAATCATGTTGATTGTCTGCACTTAATGAGACAACGATGTGCAATTTACATGCCAAGAAAATATTAACAAGATATTTGATCGTTGAAAAACTGCTCTGTTCAGACAAATGACGATAATGTTCTTGCAAAAGCACATTTTCATTTGTATGTGCATTAATTTGGGATAATATAAGTCTTTTTAGCTTGTGATTAATGCTTCTGAGGGATATCTTTGTTTCCAGAATATTATTCACCCTAATCCGATCCCGTAAAGTAATTCCATTCTCTTCGTTTTTCTGTCTAGCGCACCCACTTTCTAGTACCTGGATAACATACGACGTATCTCAAGGATTGATACAAAAGTGTGACATTGAACCATGATACCATGATAACCATTATAAATATTTTTTACAATTTTCGTGTTTAACTATAAGTGGGTGGTTACGGTGAACTTGAATTGTAGCCTGGAACCCCGTTGTATCGATCTATTAACCAATAAATCACAACTGCAGTTAAAAAAAATTAAATTTCCCTGAATCTTTATTTTGTATCATTTATTTTGATTCTTTTGTCAAAAATATTACATGGCAAACACCACTGATATATAGTTTTAGCTTTGAAATAAACGGTTATTTACAGACATAACAAACAGGTTGAAGAATTAGGTCACGCCATTATATCGATTCATTGTGAGAATCGCTCAGTTAATCTAAGTTTTGGAAGGCTAACGCATCTTTATGCTATATTTTTCAGTCAATTAGAATCAAAGATGTCTGTTTTAAAATGTCAGCATAAATTTAGGAACTTTCAAAAGTCAGTAAATGTGTTTTTAATAAGAACACATTATTTATAAGTCCATTTATTATCTACAAAGTCTGACGGTACTGGAAACCTGTTTTTGACCGTTTTTATGGCACAAAACAAATGCGAAAGATTTTCATGACACTTTTGTAAATGTTAGCAATCAGTAGCTTCTGCATTTTGCAAAAAAATCGAAAGATTTGTAAATAGATCGATACAATGAATAGCACGATACAATGGGGTTCCACTATACTTGGCATTTTCACAACCCTCCATGAACTAACCAAATCAATCCGAGTTTGACTAAACTATTTTTACTCAATGTTGTCGTTTGCTCGTTCGTTAGGGATTCCGATTTTCTCTTTTGTTGTAGCTACCATTGCTAGATATTCATGAATATACATTGTAGTAAGGTTTGATGAAATATGCAACGTTGACAAGAGTTCTATTTTTTTATTTATTATCAAACTATCAAGTTACTCATCAAGTTACTATCAGATTAGATTTGTTAGGTAAACAAAATCTTATTTTTTTTATTTACGACATGTCCTCTCCTTCAAATTAAACACTATCATAAATGATCAAATTTTGCACATATGGGAGATAATTTAATCATTTTTAATTAGTTTTTATAAATACTTATTTCATAGTATTAACATTATTTTTTTCTTCATGTCAACTATTAAAAAGTTTTGTTTCAATTGCTAGAAATGTTGTCAATTGATCAGTCTATGAAGGTGAACTAAAGAAGAGGGAGGATATAAAACTATAAAACAGGTATGATATGACATATGTTTTTAAAGGTAGTCGGCCATGCCATATGATTTCAACTTAATATCAAATATGCATGCTTCTATTTTAAGTTTTATATCATTATCACACCGCAGTGCTAACAGGATTTGCAGCAGGATTACTTGTAAAAGCTTTAGTCCCGTTTTGTGTCACAAAGTTTTGTGTTCAATTTGTGCAAACATCTGTCTTGAAACAATCATTAATACAGTCATTAAGTTAATATGAAAAGTTATAAAATATGCCAAAAAAGAAATGAGAAGGGGAAAAAATAATTCTGCATGAATAATGTACGAAATATTAATTCCAGAAACATGGTTATAATACATGTTTCATAGAGGATGTGGTGTTTTGGTCATACTTCTTTTAAATTTACCTTTGAATAGTGATAACTTTTTGTAACCTGCTCATTGACACTCGAGGATTGATCTTCAAACAGAACTATTAAATAGAAAGGCAATTTTCCTCAACTTTCTGTGTTCTTCTGATCTAGTTTTGAACTCAAATATCTACATAAGTTTGCAGGAAAGATTTTAATGGGAAGATTTGTTTTGCAGTGTCACCATATTCATCTCTCGTAAACTGATCATAGACTGTATAAAAGTCTAGTTTTTTGCTGCAATCAAATAAAAAGAGCGTCAACTTAATGTGTTAATGAAGGAAGAACACTTTCTATTGGAGTAACAGCACGAAGAAAACGAAAAACAAAAATATAATGATATAGTCAGCTTATGATTTCAGCTAAATGTTTGCCTTAATTATAAAAAAATTGAGTTAATTGAAATTCATAAATACGCGAGAAATCATTCTAAATACAAAATATTGACGGAAAGTATATTTCGATTTGTTAGTACTTATTTTTCTTGTTTGTCAAACAGGTATCAGAAATCTGTACTCAACCCGAACAGTATACACTTTTACTTTTACTTACAGCTGTAATCAGTATGCCCTTTAATTGTTTTGTTTTAAACACCCTAATATAAAAATGATAATATCAAATAGATTAAATTACAAATAAAATTTGACAACCTAGTCGAATTAAAATATTCTCATTTTTAAACTGAAAGCAGATATATCTGCGCATTTATTTAAAGGTTATTGAAACGCTTCGTACTGACGTTTTAAAAGCTTTTGTCTGCAAAACATTTTTACTTTGAACGGTTGTCAATTAAAAAGTATTTCAATTTTATTATTTACTTCGCATATTATTGATCAATAATTCACGTGACCCAAGGACATTTCCATCGTAATTTACTTGTAACGTTCAATTTATAAAAAAGAGTAGGACAGTCTTTTATGCAGATTTATCAGTTTTTTCCTATCAGTTACAAATTATTTATCTTTTAGTGATTAACCTGTCCGTGTTCTGTCTTGTGCCCTCTCCTGTTTTTATTTGGGGTCCTCCTCGGCTCCTTGCCACTGACTCTTGTTACTGGGTCGGGTTGGACTGTGTTCATTGAGCGCCGCCTTTCCTTGATGATCTTGTTTTAAATTATCATAGTTTATGTTTACCCGAAACATTTTCTACTATTAACTTTTTGCAAGTCACTCTTCAAACGGCCAATCGTTTGAAATATACATGTGTAGTAAATTCAGCAAAACCTGACTGTGATAAATATGAGCTTAATGTTATTTACAAAAAGACCGACATTTTAAATAGATTATCATTGTGGATCATTTGTACAACGTCATATTTCGTTTTATTCATGACAAGCGTGCCAATTTATCACAAAATATGGATATACAAATGCTCAGTCTCGATATTGTAAACAATTATATTAAAATACACAATTCGTACATGTAACTTAATGAACAACAATCAAAATTTAAATTTCTTATCGGACCTCTGCACGTGACATTTACATTGGCAAATACAATTTGTATTTTTGCGCGCACTACTATGCTTAATACTGTTAAACAGTTATGCCAAATTATATACCAACTATTGTAAATTGTCTTTTACAAGTTAAATTACCATTTTGAAAAACAAATAAATATCCTTCTTTATAGAGATTAGTTTAATTTGTGCAGTACTTAGCTACATAATGCTAAACATTTATGTCAAATACTTCTTTAATCTCCACTACATGTGGAAGATATGCCCTTGACAAACTTGAATGCTACCTGGATATTTATTTCAAAACCTCTGGTGACCTTCAGATTGCATATATTGACGTATATTGACGTAGATTTTGCTGTCATGACTCAGTCTGAGGTGTTGACATTCAATGTTGGCTGGATAGAAACAAATTTCTTGTACTAACCATGTGTGCATGATGGAAAGAAACAATTTGCTAGTTCATACTTAAAAATAAGAATCATTTATAAACAGCATTACGATGTACGAGAAATGAACTATTTCGGAATAGAACCTCTATAAGCATAAATAAAAATAAGGCTTTAAGAGTACTTGGCGTGGTAATATCTGTTCTATGTCCGCATTTAAGCCAAACAATGAAATAAAAATCTTCTTGGTTTTGTGTTAAGATTATTGAAAATTCCATCATGATTATATCCTCGTATCAATGTGTCAAGTGACCACACAGCATTGGCGCATTGTTTGAATACCCCATGTTTACCAACGCATGACACGTGTGCGGATGTTGTAAATCCTAAATCCACAGTTTACAATTTCAAAAATCATTTCTAGTTTTTCTCTGTTATATTACTGGCACTAATTGGCATATTACTCAACATGGCTTTTTTGTATAAAGCAAATTTCATTGCATGTTTTACTTAGAACTTAGATAATAATGCGTTGAATATGAGGGGGAATGTGGACTTGTTTCACTATTACTTAACCAATGACCTACCGAAAAGAAGTTGAATAATTTAAATAAATATCTTTAAACTAGGCGTAATCAAAGTACACTAAAGAATCTATAAATCCCATTTTGTCACTGTCAAAATACTATACCAGGGAGGTTTTACGCACGCGTTAAATGGCTGCAAAGGAATGGTAAGGCTAAAGCTGTGCATTGCATCCTTTTACAAGACCGAATAAAATGATACCTAGACGAATGTCTGTTTAGATATGTGCAGTTGTTGAAATAACCTTAACTCTAACAAAAATAAAACACAACACATGTTACCTCGCTTTACTATATAAAATGCGGCCATAAAAAACAGCACGCGTGTTACCCTGCTTTATCATATCAAAGTCGGCTATTGAAGTTTTTTGAAACCAGAACTTTATCCGCACAACACTAAAATCATAAAATTTTAAAAGATAACAGTTATTTAAAGGTTGAAAAATTGATAAATTGGAAACATCATCTGTTTTATTACAGTGCAATGAAACAGCTCTAACACATAAAATGCACAGTCCATTATTATTCATAAACGGATATACGAAAACATTCAATTTGTATTTTCATTTGAAGAAAATGTAAATGTTGTTATAATGCTTCGTGTCATTCTGTTGTAGATTGTTCATTGTATTAAAATTATACAAAACTCGACTGCTATTCAGCCGATTAACACATAATGCAAATATCCTTGACCTATCTAATTCTAATTATCAGATGGTTGGATAAAATAAGAATTTCACAAAAACATATTTGATAACAAAATAGCACATGTCAATGCTTGTATTGAATTTATTGTAATCCAAATAAAGGGACAGGGAAGGTATCTAACAATTAACAATTATGCAAAAGGTTATATACATTTTCACCGACCACTGACCATTTCCTCTTACGTTGGCATAATGCCAACTTTAGTAAATAAAACGGTATGCATCAAACTAGAAAAAAATAAATGTCTTAATGGTCTTTACATTGATTTGTTTGTTAAATAAGGTGATTTCTGTAACATTTATATACTAATTGGTTATGCATTTAGTAATTTGCCATCTAAGAAAATATACATTTTCTCTATTCCAATTAGTTCTTACTTAATTAGAATAGTACAGTTCTTTGTATAAGATACTTATGTACACACACACAAAACATTCTACATGTATTAATTATTCTGTAGCAGCAAAAGGTGCAACAAGTAAAACAACGCAAAATCTGTCTACTTTTCTTTAAACATAAGTACATTTTCTCAAGTTTAATATTCTTGAAACATTCTTGTTCATTTTGAGGCATACAGCTGAGATTCATTTATATTTATTTTTACCTCGTTCATAGACACGAGACAAACTAATTGTAAGTTAAGGCCAGAATTTTTTCATTGTTTCCTGATTCCAAACATACTTTTAGAATGTTCTTTTCTTTTATCACAGAGTACTGAAAAATATGAGATATTCTTTAGACGATATTTTTTTCCATTTGTTGTTAAGCCAGAATACAACTATTTGAATCTTCCGAACACTATTTTCTAAGGAATAGGAAAAAAATGTGCAGTTCACGTCTTTTCCAACTACGTGTAGTATTCAGATTACGGGCGCCTTTATACTATTCGTCTCTTTGGTATTCATTTCTTGCTTTCAACTTTGCTTTAAATTGTTGATAATGTCAACAAATGACGTAAATAATTTGTATAATTATCCAGACAAAATCCATTCAATGTATTCTTATAGGAAATATGTCAGTCTGCATAATTATGTTCACCGTTAACTTTGTTTACAGGACAGTACAGAGCGTTTGTAAGTCGTATATACAGACTATCATAAAATATGTACTGCCATGTCTATGAGATACTTCATGCATACATCTTTAAAATTATGTAGGGAAATGTGGTTGTTCTTTTCAATAAATCACTATTTTGTAGCATATCAAACATATGTTATACGAAGTTTTCTACTTTTAAGATGTCTTTTTAATTTCGAAATTATTCTAGGACATATTTATATATCTTGTAAATTATAGCAAATTGTTGATTTTTTAAGTGAATTTTGCTTTAAATTTGAAGTAATAACAGTCGTGAATATGCGATTCAAAGGATTGTGTTTTAAAGTATTGTTCAATCAGAAATTATGCCTTATTGCAAGATAAATGTTACACAAGAATATAATAGTGTTAAACGTCTTTATCGATGCAAAAATAGATAAATTGGTTAATTTAAGCCCTGATTAGCATTTATTTTCATTGTGACAATCTGAGAAAATTGTAGAGGAAATTAAGATATTGTTGCGGTCTAGTGGGCCGGAGACTCTTTAAGTGTACTGGATACCCTTTACTCTAACTGTAAATTGGTACTCAGGATTGCAAGGTATTAATACAATCAGGGTACAGAACTTGTGTAGTTTGTAGATCTCCCACTCATCTCATTATAACTTAAGACAGCTCACAGATCACCTTACAAACATTTAGTACCGGTACACCTTTTAATATAATATTTAGCACTGATGACCAACAAATCTCGCGGTGACGTTAGTTACTAGACTTACTTCAATAAACAGTGTAGTAAAATTCACTTTCAGTTAATTAAATGTTATTATGTAAAAGATATATAAAATTTTAATATCGGTTGTATAAAAAATATCCACAGCTCTGTATTTTACTTAACTAGATATAATTCTAGTATTTTAATAAACTTGACTTGTTACTTAAATTTAACATTAATGTTTAGATTTCAGCACACAAATAAACGTACATCTTCTGCCAAGAATTTTTAAATGAACGAACGTTGTTTTACGTTGGAATTTCTGGCCAAACCTGAGCTTCCTGAGAAAATGTAAGAGCCTTTATAAACTAGACCTTTCACCCACTACCCAAAACATGGTAGAAACGGTAAAAATCAACCAATTTTGGTCAATTTCTTAAAATAAATGTTCAATTCGCCCATAGTCATTCAACTATAAAGGGTGAATCATCCAAAAATGGGCGTATCACCCAACCGTGACGGAAAATCTTTCTAAATTGTAAACTTACAAAAATAACATGAAAAATACTTAGGTACAATTATAAAGTAAATAAAACAAACTTATTATACTCTAATTATACCTTAAACAGGCCATTAAAAGTGCGTTTCTGGTTTGACAAAGACATTTCCCTTTTCAGGTTTTGTTTACTTTTCGTTACTAAGCTGGGTGACCTTTGTAACACCCATAATGCAAGAGTAAAATGGCCGTCAGTAAAAAAAAAGTGTAACATGTGATTTCGAAATTTAGATGGATACTTACTATAAAAATGGGATAAACAACAATGACTTAGGAAAATGAAGTAAAAGTGGTGTCCTTATATAATGAACTACATAAAATCTTACGGAAAATTGTGTCTAAGGAATACATTGAAGAGGAAACTGGCAAGTCGTGAATTCTAGTAGCAATTCAATTTGTACATAGGAAATCAAACAGCGCAGTGGTAAACCAGTTTCATTACCTGTGTAATGGACTAACGTGTTTTGTATTAGTACTAAAACACTGTCTATTGTACATTTGATGGCTGGTAAAAATCAACAGCCGAAGAATTAACATAAAAATTGATGTCATATATATGAAAACAAGAATAAATGGTTAGTTGCATGTTATTGTTTAGAAAGTTAATTAATTCCTGTTAGTGTTAAACACGGAGTGTTTCATTATAACGTAAAAACCACTTAATTTTTTCTTATAATAGCGATATTTGAAAAATAGGAATAAAAGGTGTAGCTTAACATTACCGGTGTAAGTGTTAAGTTGTTGTTGTTAGACCGTCATAGATAACCAGGTGTCATGCTTTTATATATGAAAGAAAGTAAGGCATCGTTGTTTTTTGTTTTATTTAGAAATGTTTTAGTACGATATTATTCGTATTACACAACCACTAAGATTAATTTCGTCGTTACAGGTCGTTTTTCCCTACCATAATGAGCAACTCATTTAAAAGATTAAATTTTATAGCACTGTATAAAGGCGTTATTAAGCATAAGTACGCCCACTATCTTTTTTTGTTATCAGTTTGTTTTTGGTTTTCTGGTTCATATCAATATGCTGATAATTTTAAGAAAAAAGACGAAATGTGCCCCATGTGCCTGAGGGGTTGTCTTAAAGTGCCGAGACATCAGAATTGCAGCCACCATTTTTCTCTTTGTGATCAAAGAGGCAACTAAATGGGTACGAATTACTCGCCCTTTTGCAACCCTAAGCTCAAGCAAGTGAAGTGGTTTTGACATCTGGTGTTGCTTTAAGTTCGTAACATCCGAGGTTTTCTCTTGTCTGAGAGGTTGCATTTAAGGGTTGAAGCATTATAATACTAGCTTCAGTTTATACCTGCGATATCGTGACAGGCGAATATATGGTTTTAAATAACTGAATTATTTGCATCTCCTAGCTCCAGTAAGTGAAAAGATTTATACCACTGGTGTTGCATAAAGTACCCGAGGTAAGTCAAATCATCTTTCTGTATTGACTTCATGTAACTTAGATTGTAAGGTTCGCCTTAAAACGAAACAAACAAACACTCGAGGCTATATCTAAAATCATCTTTTCTGTTTCGATGCCATATGACCAATCGGAAGGATGTATTATTTCCAATACTTGAAGATACAAAAAAAAAAAAAAAAAAAAAAAAAAAACGTGAATCAAAAATTATGATTCAAAGGTTGACACTTGATTTAAAAGTTATTACGTTTTATGGAATTATATATGTGATATTTGCTTGACTTTCATTTTTCTTCCTGAAATGAAGAAGGTTGTGATTTAGATGATTATCTTATTCATTGTTACTTATATACCTAAGTCACCTGTTGTAATTTTCTGGTCAAAAATAAGTTTCTAGTCAAAGATAACTTTCCTTTTACACATTGTATTCCTTTTTCTCCCTACTGACCCTCTAGTCCCTTCCCCCTTTCCTACACGCTTGTTTTAATCTCATATAATGTGTCCCTTTTTAGCCAACGAACTTTCATTTGAACTACCTTTTACATTTTTCCATTGTTAAAGTACAAGTAATTGAATAAAAAATTCCCACTTTCTTAAAATGTCAAAGTGATAATGCGTATTTATTTTTTCCCAGCCAAGATAGCAAACACCGTTAACTTCCGTTAAAGATCAGTTTTTTGAATCAATTTGATGACAACTTTCCATGATTGTCATCATATTTATTTGCGTTTTAGTACAAATTATGTTTGATAGGAAACACAAGAGTAAACTTGAATGCATTACTATAATGTAATTGATTTTGCAAAATCTTTATTTTGGAATATAATATTGGAATATTGTAAATATTTCATGCTAGTGTGATTGAAAAATAAAAGCGGTTCTTTATTTTCCTGTCGATTATATATCCTTTGAAATTCTTTATCATAATTGCTACTCGAGCATGAATAATAATACAATTTTGATTTATACATGTATATCACACATAATTAAAGTTGAAGCATGACAAAATGTTAATATCATTCTATTTAAATATTTGTTTGATGTTGCAATGAAATTGTTAATGCAGATATAATGCGTGAACGTAAACGTGATGACTTCTAAAGATTTCATGAAATTCATAATTGAAAAGAAGTACTTAAACAGCACAAATGAATGAGAAACATAGATTGAATACATTTTATTAAACTCAAAGTGTAAATCCAGTAAGAAAATAAACATGCACCTATCTACATCACAATGATTCTCTTTTTTTGTAACGGAATGGTTTGATAATGGCATCAAAATAATCAAGAGCCGTAGTAAGTAGATTTAAATATCTGAGGTTAACCTTACCGCAGTTGCAATACAATAAGAAAAATAATAAGAAAATTTTCCAAATGGGATTAAAGCATCTAACATACAAAGACTAATTTCAAGATTAAGATGTGTCGTAATTTTCTGTCGAAACTTAAAAATTGTTATACTTTATGCAACGTTTGGTATGATATCCAAAACAATAACTGTCAGAGACTCGATTGAATCTGTGAATATAAAGTATGTCAGCTGTAGTTTGAGTGTCTGATAATTGCTGCGATCAATTTTGCTAATTTAATACTAGCTGTTGAATGTCCCACTGATTGATTTTCTGAAAGGTTATATGGCCAGGTACGTCGAATTTGACATTTCTTGTTTGTGTGAACATTTTGTCAAACACTTCCCAACAACGCTGCAATTAGACAAAAGTAATGTGCACACTTTGTTAGGCAGATCATCACACAATTTTAACATAAATATATTTGTAAATACATCATGTGTAGATTAAGACATAAATATTGTAAAAAATATTACATTGATGTTACTTGAATTCGATTTCCTTTTATTTTTCTTTTAAGTTTTATAACTATGGTTTACATTTTAAGCTCGACTATTCGATAAGAATAAGTAGAGCTATTGAAGTCACCCGAGCGTCGGCGTCGGCGTAACCGCTTATGTTAAAGATTTTGTAATAGTTCAAATATTTTCAAAGTCCATTGGCATATGGCTTTGAAACTGTGCACACTTGTTCACCATCATGACCCCAACCTGTAGACAGGAGGAGGTAACTCTATCAAACATTTTGACAGAATTATGCCCCTTTTTCGACTTAGAATTTACGTTAAAGTTTTTGTAATAGTTCAAATATTTTCAAAGTCCATTGACATATGGCTTTGAAACTTTGCACACTTGTTCACCATCATGACCCCAACCTATAAACAGGAGGAGGTAACTGTATCAAGGATTTTTTACTATCAAGCACTAAGAATAGTCGAGCGTTGCTGTCCTACCGACAGCTCTTGTTATTTATTGTTACACTTAATTGCAATAACATTTGAATTTGATGAAATTACTGATTTGACGATATGTGAATGGCAATTGTCATAAGATAAAAGAGATTGTATATGTGTTTATGGACAAATTATTACTATTTCGCAGAATAATATTTTATATAACATATGCTTATATTTACATTCTAGTTATCATCAATACGTTTAAAGTAACCGTTAAGCTTATTTTTCGCTGTCAAATTAAGCTGAATAAACTATATAATTGAATTAAGTTAAGTTTATCCTTAGTTTATATATCCGTTACAAATCTGAAAATATTTGTTTTTATTTTTGAATTAAAATATATTTTACTTCATCTGTCAAACCAGTAAACATCCCTGCACTGGCAAAAGCGACATTTCAATGGATTTTTAGCACAGCTACTGTATATTAATATATCAATTATATGATTCTGGGTTGAAGGCGTTTACATAAATTTCCAGTAATGTACGGAACAAAATAATTTTATTACAATAAACAACATACACATCCAACATTTTTGTTGACATGGTTTAAATTAAAGTACATTGTAATTATTTCGCTAAGACCTCATTCAGTATATGACTTTATAGAAAAAGTTCGAGACAAAAATGTTTATATCATTTATTTGTTACTCGTCAAAAGTTGTTACAAATCCTGATACTAATTGAAAGTGTTCAAGGAAAATATTTAATGTATTTTTAAAATATCGAAACAATGAAGTGGAAACTGATGAAACTGGGAAATGTGCTAAGGCATAAACCGTTAAGTTAAATCCAACATCTCATTAATGCTAACACCAAAAATAAATAAATATATTTCACTTTAATGTATGATCATAATCAACAAAGTATCTTAATTACACCAATCCTAATGTTGCTAAGCAAGTTGATGACGTCGTGACGTTATGACGTCATAATGACGTTATATAAAGTTTACCAAACAAAAAATACTGTCAAAAGTCAAGAAATAAACGTTTTCTTATTTGAGAAAGTGTGTGTTTTATTTTAGAATACTGCGCATGCATTTTCGACAAATTCCGTTGAAAAAAAATCGGAGGTTAAAGCATTTTAGGTGCGTTTACTGACATATTATTATGGGCCGAGGAAATGTCTGTTCAAATCGTATTCAGAAGAAAATTTGATCTTTCATATTATCTTTCATATTAAGGCTTCTGTATAAACTTTATATTGAAAAAAAGACACACGAATGTGTTACATTGAAGATTCCATGATTCCATGGCTGGTATCTGCACTTTACAGTACCGCCCATGAACAGGCGTTGCAATATAGTCAATTTTGCCATGTTGAACTTTCGTTTTGGATTCTGTTTTTCTCTGTTTTGTTTTCCTGGCAAATTGGTATAAATAATATACACAACGCATGATAGAAATGCTTCTTTGATTTAAGTGCGTCCATAATTGATATATTTGTCTAATAATTAGGAAAGTTTGATGTCTATTTATTTGTTACTCGTCAAAAAATGTTACAAATCCTGATACTAATTGAAAGTGTTCAAGGAAAATATTTAATGTATTTTTAAAATATCGAAGCAATGAAGTGGAAACTGATGAAACTGGGAAATGTGCTAAGGCATAAACCGTTAAGTTAAATCCAACACCTCATTAATGCTAACACCAAAACTAAATAAATATATTTCACTTTAATGTATGATCATAATCAACAAATTATCTTAATTACACCAATCCTAATGTTGCTAAGCAAGTTGATGACGTCGTGACGTTATGACGTCATAATGACGTTATATAAAGTTTACCAAACAAAAAAAGATGAACTTAACATAAACAGCATAAATTTTCGAAATTTTACAAATAGTAAGCTTGTGTTTACGAAAATCAACGCTTGCTTATTGTATGTTCTTTATCGATAATGATTGTGTTTTTATAGAATGGATCTTCCATGTATTTTGCATAAGACTGAATCAACTTTCTTTTTGTTCTCTCAAGAAAACTAGTTATGAAGTGCGCAATTACGCAATTGCTTTTCACCAGCCGACTCAATTTCGTTTAAATGGGATGTTATCTCGTGTGAAAGAATTGTACATTTTCATAACTTATCGGAGAAAATTTTAATATTTTTTTATAAATTATGTACTTTATTAAAATGTCTGTCTTCTTTTGTTTTAAACGTATTTTTTGCACATACAAAATTTTATCACAGCTTTTTCAGCGTTGCTTTCAATCCAAAAATCCGTTACGTAATGAATTGAAGTCACTTTATTATTCTGAAGACAATATTTTTGAAATTACAAAATACTGTCAAAAGTCAAGAAATAAACGTTTTCTTATTTGAGAAAGTGTGTGTTTTATTTTAGAATACTGTGTACGCATTTTCGACAAATTCCGTTGGAAAAAATCGGAGGTCAAAGCATTTTAGGTGCGTTTACTGACATATTATTATGGGCCGAGGAAATGTCAAATCGTATTCAGAAGAAGATTTGATCTTTCATATTATCTTTCATATTAAGGCTTCTGTATAAACTTTATATTGAAAAAGACACACGAATGTGTTACATTGAAGATTCCATGATTCCATGGCTGGTATCTGCACTTTACAGTACCGCCATGAACAGGCGTTGCAATATAGTCAATTTTGCCATGTTGAACTTTCGTTTTGGATTCTGTTTTTCTCTGTTTTGTTTTCCTGGCAAATTGGTATAAATAATATACACAACGCATGGTAGAAATGCTTCTTTGATTTAAGTGCGTCCATAATTGACATATTTGTCTAATAATTAGGAAAGTTTGATGTCGCATTAAAGCTATCTTTTCTCTATTGAATATATTGTAAATTATGGTATCGCTTAAGTGATAGATATGCTATCCAAATTTATGAAAAAATTATATTATGATTTTTTTTCTTTTACACAGCAGTATAGATTAAACAACTGTATAATATTTAGTCCGAGTGGGAGGATTTCTAAAAGATAGTCTCACTGGAGCATTTTTATTTTTAAATTACTTAAAAAATATAAAATACTGACTTTTGAAAAGAAGTCAAATTCTTCTAAAATCCGACTGGTATTTTTAGACATAAAATATAAGTTTTGATAAATTTAATAAGTGACTTGTGATCTTTTTATTTCAAAACAATTTGGTACAGGCAATTTTGAAATATTTATTACATTGCTGTCCCGGTACACATCTAGTTTTAAACACATGTATATCTTTAAAGCCATGTTGAAGAATACGAGCCAGGTAGAGAAAATTAAATAAGTCTAAATATTTTTGAAAATAAGAAATCAGCTTTATACAAGCATTCGTGTGAAGATCATCTATATTAAGTTTATTGTGACCTTTTTCACTTAATACGTACTAGCAACATTAAGTTAATTTAATGAATTACTGGTAAAATAAGTTGAGCAATAGATTGTATTATCTATACATTGAATACATATCAATTCTTTATAATGATCAACTATTTTTTTAAAAGTTAGTTTGATGCATATAGATGCATATACATTTGTACAAGTATTCGATACAGAAAAAAATGAATAGAAAATTGTAGTCAATCGAAACAGTATTAGATAAATCGTAATTATTTCCTTTCTGAAAATCTATTATGTTGTTCACGCATATTTAAAGTAGCATTTTAGTATACATGTACATGACACATATTTTTAATGTCTTGTCAATGTCTTTCTGACCTTGTTTTGGTATTATCCAATAAGAGTTTTATAAGAAATATGATTGCAGTAAAATTAATTACAAAAATTAAAAAACATACCTTCGTTTTTTAATATATATAAATATTTATATTTTCCTTTAAACTTCTTATGATATTCAAAGAAAAAATTATCAGTCCTCGAAACGCACCTATCTGGCTATGGTTGGTATATTTATCATATTGCGCATCAGTACTATAAGAGACATGTACATTTTTCGTGTTGTTACATTTCTTAGAGTTCTCTTTTGTAGTAATATTACATTTTAAATACTTTTAATTGAAGGCCCGTAATGGTTTTAAACTGTCAAAATAAATCGTGTATAAAGTATCCGTTTAAATTGTATTTAGTATATCATGTCGTGAATTCTCTTATAACTCTGTATATAGAGTGACATATATAGAGTGACAATGCTTTACTGACACGTAGATTTGAGGACTGTAATATTTTATGTTGTAACATTTATGAGGCAATAAACTTATAAACTGTCATCAGGAAATTCATTACTACCGTCTGATAGGTTTTCTATGGAACAGTTTTCTGACCAAGAATTTGACATTAATTAGAATATATTCCTGCATTTATCTCTCCGTTGTGTTCATGTAGAAGTGATAATGAGGAACACCTTCATGTTATTGCTAATCAATAGTTTCGACAAAAGACAGCTCTTGTACACTCGAATTCATTTGAAATGTAGCATTATCCATATTAATATATATATATTTGTTCGTCGTTTATCAATATAATTTGATTGGTTGCCTTATGACGTAAATGTAATGAATTTTACATTTGTAAATTATAAATAATGATTTTTATCATGCAATGTATGTGTTCTCGTTTAAGAAATAAGTCGACCAAAGAAAATTTAGAACTCTCTAGATCGTGCTGTTTTATATAAACTAGAGAGTGTCCAAGATTACTCACATTTTGCTTTATTGTCATTTTATTGGTTAAATGATATTTATTTCTAAACCAATACCTTGGATGCTCTAAAATGTGAAATCAATCCTTAAAGTAAACGTATCAGTTACAGAATATTGATGTAAATGACGAATTCATGTGAATTGGAGAGAATAATATCCCCTTTCTATGAAGAATTTGCAAAATTACAAAATGGTGTCATTTTCCCCATATAGATGTTTAAATACTTTCCAGGCAGCAATGTGATAAAAGTTATTTTAAGTCGTCTGTGCTGATGAGTTATTGTAGGTGATAGAAAATAACAAGTGTTTTCTGTTTGTTGAAGTATAAGCATTATGAGAATAAGAAAAAACATAAAGAAATTAAATTTCAACAACAATCACTTTTATTAGAAGCCACGTCATAATAGTAACAATATGATTGATTAACATAACGTAAAGGTTGGATCACATGGGACAGTAATTATATTGTCAAAACTGCTGCATTTCGAAATATGCATTTATGATTAACTGATAAATAGTAAGTACATGTACATAAATGTATGTAATAAAATATATATGTTTACTTCTTGAAAACAAAAAAGAGTAGTAGAGCATTAACACATTTTGTTATTATTTCTTCTATCAATTTTATAGTTATTTATCAAATTATCATACATACTAGTGTAAACTCATTCAAATGAATATCAGGTGGCGTGAGAAAATACGAATACGTCACTACAGGTGCACGCTTTTCACGTACATATTTGCAAATATTCACAACCACTAAGAAAGGCTTTAGATATTAAATTGTTCGTTACTAAGATTGTCAGGGAGCAGTATATGAAAATTAGGTAGAACTTGAATTCATTTGGATTTAACTTAGAAAATTGTTAGGCCTTTCTTGTTCCAGCAATTAGTCTTAAAATGTTCAATAATAGAACGCGTTAAAAAATCAATATTTTTAAGAAGAGCAAACTTTTCTGTTGATAATAATTCCTTAAATTTCAACACGTTTGGTCAACTGCAAAAGTAAGTTGGGATGTATTGCTTTCTTTGAAGACAGAAAAAAGGACACACTAACATTTAGTGAAATTCATCACCGACTTCATTTAACATACAAATATTGCATTAACGCGTTTCATATGGAAGATGTGAGTTGCACCACCTTCCTATTTCAACAGGTAATTTATGATTTCCTGTTCTAAATTGGAAAAAAGTGAACCTTAGATTATTTGATAGACTAAGTATATTTAGATACTGCTTCAAATGTTATATCATTTTTAAATAGCCTATAGTTTATACATTTAGATGAAATTTCAATCTGACTGTGTCATTTTTGTACGAACTGATCAATTAATACCCTTTTCCATGCTTATAAGTATTGGTTAATAAGATCAAGTTTTGATATGTCCAAATAAACGATGACCCGTTTGGTTTAATATGTTTTATGTGGTTTAATCACTTGTAGTTAACTGTAGAGTTCAGCATATGATTATAACAAATGTGAGATATTTTCGTTGTATTACTTGATAATAGTTTACTCCAAAAATGAATCATTCTCGATTTAATTACAATTTCAAGTAAATATCGTTCAATTTCACCATACATCATGTAAAGTGGGGTGCTCTTTTTACTTTTAGTAATTTTTCTAAGGAAATTGGTATGTATTCTTTCAATCAAATCTAGATTTTCGTGACCCCAGACCTCACAATTATATGTCAATATTGGAAGAATCGTTTGATCGAATAGTTTTCCTTGAATATCAAGTGGCAAATCCTAATTGTAAATTCGCGTATACAGAAGGTGCATTGCTTTATTTGCCTGGCTTGCAATCAGTTTACGGGCATTTAGAAAACTACCCGATGAAGAAAAGAGAATACCTAAATACTAATTATCTTTCACTATTTCAATATTTAAACCTCCTAAATTGAATTTTAAGTTTTCTGGTTTATTAGTTCCAAACACAATAATCTTACTTTTAGAAATATTCACGGTCATTTTCCATTCTAAACAATACAGATTAAATTCATTAAGTAAATTTTGAAAAACAGATTCGTTTTCACTTTTAATGACAGTGTCGTCGGCATATAATAATACAAACAATTTTAAATATGTAAGGACATTGCCGTCAATGTTTTCAATATCAATGCCTTGATTATTGCGAGACAAATGCTCTTTTAAGTCATTAAGGTATATAGAAAATAGACCCATTTTCCCCTTGTCTGTAACTCTTGAAAAATGGAGAAATACTATTGTTAAAAGATACACAAGATTTAATATCCTGGTACATATCATAGATATAATTTGTAATAGTTTGCCATTAATGCCCGTTTTAAGTAATTTTCCCCAGAGGCCTTTACGCCATATTTTATCAAAAGCGGCTGAAAAATCAATAAATGAACAAAACAGTTTTTTCTTTTTTGCTTTTTAATTTTATCAATGAGAAATTTTAAGGTGAACACATGATCGGTTGTTGAATACTTTTGCCTAAATCCAGTTTGGTTCTAGTTTAAAATGATATTGCTGGTTAAATACTTATTTATTCTTTCATTTAATACCGCCGTAAAAATTTTACCTAAGCAACTAAGTAAAGTTATTGTCCTTTAATTCATAGGGTCACGTGACGAACCTTTCTTTTTATATAACGGGACGATAGTACAAATGAGCCAACAATCAGGTAGTATTCCCGAATCAAATATTTTATTAAAGAAATCGCACAAAATGGGAACCATAAACTTTTTTGTACTTTTAAGGTATTCATTATATATAAAATCTTGAGGTGATGCTGCCTTTGAATTATTACTTTTATCAATCATTTTTCTTATTTCTTCTTTTGAGATTTTACAGTTCAACATTTCGTTTTGATTTAAATTGGCGTCTGGCAAGTCAAAGTTATCATTGTTATCCAAATTTACCGATTTAAAATAATTATAAAATGTTTCGACGTCGGGTGTGTTTTCTGGTGTTGAATTTACGTTTAAATTATTTAGAATTTTCCAGAAGTCTTTTGGGCGTCTAGAATGCAATATCAGGCATAAATATAGTTCCAATTTTAAATGCCAATTCGTTAAGCAGTGCATGATCTTGCATGTTTTATAGCTATCATCATCATCAACATTATCATCATCATCATCATTGTTATCATAATTATTGAAATGTTAAAAAATGAAAATCGTGAAAGTTTTTTTTCTAATGAATGTTTAATTTAAGGGTAACGAATTAATATTGATTTTTATCATATTCTAAACTGCACCAGTTGTAATACATGTATTAAATATCAAATGGCAAATCGATTAAGAAACAATATCAGAGTGTGGTTTTCATATCTATTCCAATATAGAAAATTTAACATAGCATAACAAAAGCTAATTTATTGTATTTATGACAATTGTGATGAAAGAAAAAGCTGTAGGACTTGCAATACAATTGCAACAAAGTAAAACAGACAGCATTTAATGCCATTGGAATTGCATTAAAACAAAAAGCCGATGTATTAGATATTTTATTTCTAATATGAAAAATATTTGTAATGATTTTACATTATCACATCAACAAAAAAATACAGTTGTCATATCTCCTGTTAAAATGATGTATAATACTTTTTTATTATGATTCGTGGTGACATTTTCTCGTATATGATGCGCATATCATAATTATTTGATTTTGCTTTTCTTGCAAATTTCTCAGTAAGTAATTCTTTTTTACGCTAGGGGTTTTGATTTTCTATTACTGTCAATGAAAAGACTCAATCAAAGTGGGTTATATTTTAATTTTGCTGTTTTTGGTGTTCTCTAGGGATTTCTATTTTATCCCCATTATAATGGGGTACTAACTAGAGCAAGACATCTTTTGAATAAGGTAAATGACACGTGAACAGGAGAATCAATTCAATTGTGAAGGCTGCCATTCTCATGGTAGTACACGTACAGCAATATAGTGAAATATAGTTTGCTTATTTCTCAATAAATATGCATTTTTCCTTAGCGTAATCAATAATAAGTTTGCTTAAAAATATTACATTTAACTTTCTTTTTAAAGTAAAGAATAACATATGATATCATTTTAATTGAAGTTACATTTTTCATTCGAGTTTATTTAAAGTTATAGTTATTTTAACCGCCTCATGTAATATAATGTTACATTCGGTTTGTAAATAACAAAATTGTATTAGTTTGTACAGCTTTTATTCATGAAACATTAAATTAGTAGTCGTTTGTTAATTTCTGTTTTATTTATATTATCCAGAATTACATGCATGCTTGTCATTTTGTATTAAACAATACCGGTAGTTTTTATTTTGACTAGCACCTTTTATAAATGGAAATGGTTATGGCGGTTATTATAGAATATTCATGCGACAGGTTGTGCAATTCCACCCCCTTCCCCCCAAAAAATGGATAAAATAAAAAGAAAAAAAAAGTTCCTTAAACATGTATGATATAAGCGTAACATAAAACGTGTGCTAACACGTCATATGACATCAGATGTGGCGTCAATAAACCAACGGACGTCATAAAATTACTCATTCGTTCAATGTATTTCAAAGGATTTCCATCAAGTCCCTTTTAAACATTTTTTGCGCTATAGTATAAAAAGGCACGGTTTCTCGTTCAAGTACTTTGTTTTGAGATTGTTTTCTCCTGCTCTTTTATTTCAAACCGCGCTTTTGTCTTGCACAACTCACTCTTAACTATTATTTGTTTCCTTAACATTAAGACATGTCAATAAGTCATAATGATTTAAGTCGTAAGTTTTAAAATTTCAAGAAATTCAATGTTACAAAACTTTTAATAAACGACCCTTAGGTAAATAAGAAAACTTTATTTTACTGTTTTAGGACTTTTATAAAATATTCATGAGATATAGCTTTATTCACGTTTAGATAACTTCGTAAAAAAATGATATCGTTTTGCGATTTCTAGATTATTGCAAACTTAAGACACATGTTTCTTAGATGCTTTGGAGAACATCATGATTTCGATACAACTGTTTCGATACGCGTTGGTATATAATTTTCTAATGTATAACTTTTGACAGGAATGTATACACTCAACAAAAAAGATTGCATGCAAAAGCCATTTTAATTCTGCATTTTATTTCAACAGACAGAACATATTTTTATAATTTACTCATACCTAAATAATATTTGTAAATAATTGGGACATGTGTATAGTTAACAATAAAAAATATTGATATTTCATGCTTTTATTATTAAGTTTTCTTTTGCGTGAGAGATAAAATTAAAATTTTATCTCTTATGTCCTAATCAATTTCACATATTGAAGACATTTGAAGCAATTTATGAATTGATGGTCATTTCCTTTCAATTGCAAAACGGAAATTGAACAATAAAAATTATTTGGGAATCAACACCCTGGATATACACATGTTTGACAATCTAACATATAAGCAAACAGGTACAATCTTCTTACGATGGTGTTTTGAAAGATGCAAAATCGGAGGAGCAAAGTAAAGAATAGATATATAATGCAATTGTAAAAATGTTGTTGTTATTGTTGTTGATTTTAGTTTGTTGTTTATTTATAATTTTTGTTTCAAGCGTTTCAAGTCGTTGAAGCGTTTCAAGTCGTTCTGATGAGCATCATTATATCACTCGGGCTACACCCTCGTGATATTATTCCTCGCATCCGAACTCCAAACAGTGATGTTATTGAGCGATAAAATCACTGTTTGGGATATATTATTTCTTAAATAACAAGTATTTCGAACTGCGGACATTTTTTCATTTTTATATATAACATCATACTTTTTTTAAATTCAGCAATTCCTATGTCATTTATTTCGGAGAATAATTCCGTACTCCTAAAGCTCATACAATTATTAAAAGAATATTGCAATATCCTATAAAGGACATATTTTATCTTTATAACAAAATTACAATGGTCATGCAGGAAAATCTGGAGAATTGACTTTATATAGAAAAATAACATGTTAATCGACATTTAATTTTCATTTTTATAAATAACATCATACTTTTGATTTCAGCAATTCATGTGTCATTTTTCTTCAATCGGGGAAGAATTTCGTATTCTTAAAGGTCATACAATTACATTGAAGGCCACATTTTACCAAGAATAAGTTGAAATTAAATATTCAGTAGTCAGAACTAATTGCAACTTAGGTGAAATTACATTTGCTGTTACCCTTACTTGTATAATTATGAAGAAAATTACTTCATAAACGCATTGAAGCAAATGTCTGAATAAAATAATTTTGAATAAATGGAATCTTGCAAGGTAATAACAAAGCAATTTTAATTCAGTTAAAATGAATATTTTATAACAGTGTTTCAGCAAAACAAATGATCAATCCAAGATTCGATGAACGTTTTCTAATTTATAATTTTACGATTGCAAGTGTATATTGACCACCTTTTGACTACTTAAAAATGTTAGTGTTATGTAAGCAAATAAGCTCAGCACAAAGATTGATAAAAAAGTTCTTAGCTTGATGCTTAGTCCGGTCGTCAGAGAACCCAACTAATGGTCTTACTTTTCAATATATAATCGCCCTCTACAATACACTCTGCCCAACTGTGCCCCTGCTTAAAAGGGCGATTTCTTGATGCAGACGTCTCAATTTGTCTGCAAAGTACGGACCGTTTATGGTACAACCGTGCTCAAGAGAGTAAATCTTGATTACCCCCTGACCATCCCAATTTATTGAAGCCATCATCTTCCCTGCTGATGGAACCCTCTTGAATTTCTTAGGAGGGGATGAGTCGGAATGCATCCACTGCATGTACTGCGGAGTACGATCCGGTAGATAAAATCAGGTTCATCCTCGTAGCTAGACAAAGATATCTTGAAATGTCAAGCCTGGTCCGTTTCAGGTCGTTCGTCAACTGTCCATCTAGCGGAAACCTTTGATATGCCATAGACATCAGTCAGAATTGCCGGAACTGAACCAAAGCTTTTACCCACATCCCTAGCAATGCTTCACAGGCCTCGCCTTCTGTTGCACAAGACCAGATCGTGTACAGCTTCGACAGTTTCATCGTTGGTAGTCGCCTTTTTTGGCCGCCCAGGCCGCTCATCGTCTCCAATGTTCTACCTGTCACTCTTAAATTCAGCAGCCCAATTTTTACATTGCTATTGGAAGTTGACTCCTCCCCAAGTGTATCAACGAAGTCTTCATGGATTTCATCCGGGAATATCCCTTTCTAAGAGGTTCTTTTATGATGGCTCTGATTTCAACTTTCTCCATTTGGTCTAAATGACACACCCCTCTAATTTTATGTTACTTTATTTGTGTAAAACTGCGTGTCAGTCGGTCAGTAACCTTCAATAAGCTATTGGTATCAACGTTTCGTGTGTAAATGTCAGTGTAGTGGCCAGAAGTATATCGGGCCGAGAACTTTTTGATCATATCTCGTAAAACCTTTTTTTTTTCTTTTTCTGCCAATCGTCTGCCGAAAACAAATCATGAGTTATAATCTGATTGAACAATTGCAGAAACATACTGTTTTTGCACATGAAGCCAAAGTGAAAAGTGCAAATGTATAGATTTTTTTGGTAATAATACTTCAATATTTATGCTTTGCAACATCATATAAATTGCTATCGTGTTTAAAATCAGAATAATTTAAAATTCCATTGTCAGCTTTTAATTATAGAGAGACATGATTTACTGGACTAGATTACCAATAAAGTTCAAAATGTTATTAGACGCTAACTGCAAGTCAAACAAGAACATATCAAACTTTATGCCATTTGCACAATTAGAAAACCATTTCCTGATTAAAATATTATTCTCAATAGCTTGTTTGTTACTTTGATAAAGTTATGTCATGATACTGAACGAACTGAATTGTAGTTAAGATAAGAGGCAAATAGCGTTAAGGACCCTGTAAAGCATATTAGATTGTTTTATATTATAAATCTGATGATCAAATTAATATTGTAAGCAGCCGTCCTGTTAACTCACGAGGTAGAACGTTGAACTGTGAAACGAGCGACTCGAGTTCGATTCCCGGATAGGGCAGTTCACTTTAATTGTGTATGATCATGAAATCCTTTCTATGGTATATACAACAGTTTCAGTTCCGTGCGAAAGTGAAGGCAATTAGTACTGGTAAACTGCTTGACAGAAACGGTCCGGTGGCTGAACTGTGCTCTTGTCAATTCAATGTGGCTTACTGTCGTGATCTGGAGACTACCATATGTTACATCCATAATTACAACAAACAGATTTTTGAACACCTAGATACAACTTGTTTTATCTTAAAGATTAACTGTGAAACACGATAACTTAGCAAGTATTTTTATTTAAACTTTTAATTCTTTTAGGATATCTATAGCGTCATTATTTTAGGCATATATTAGCCCCAGAAATCAATTTTTCTTTCGGTAGAAAGGCCAAATCGTATGCTTTAAAATGTTATAATGAACTAAGATCATAGAAGATGCTTACCTCCTTAAGAAAAAGCATCGAAAAGGAGAGGAAATTATTTGTCATAACAGTAGCAAAATACTAAATTATTTTTATTGTACTGATTGGAAAAAAAAACCAAAGAAGCATGGCTCAGTCACGACAAATGCTTAACTTTTTTTTTGGAAATTGTAACAGAATACCGGTCACAAAAAAACTTTTGAAAAAGTAGTTTTGATACTTTAGGATTTTACAAAGTTACAGTATTGCAAGTGCACAGTGCTTTCATTTCTTTGCAATTTGTATTTACTTTTACAATCTCAGCCAGCTAGCATACTTCGTCTTCATATGTCATGTTTCATTAATTCAGTTTTACGATGTCTGACAATGTGTCGTTGAATCCCAAACAAAATTCGATTACATAGAATACATACAAAATGCTTTTGTCTGGTTAATGTGATTGATTTAGCAATAGACAATTTATTTATTTAAAGTATTACTATCCTTTGATTACTAAATTATTACTAACCTTTGATGACTAGTATGTTAGCAACTTAACCATGTTTTAAACTCTAAATGTTTTTCTGAACGGTACAGTTCACTTTCATTGTGAATGATTATGAAATCAGATTTGACGAAGACTTGCCAAGACATATTTATTTCTTTTCAATAGAATTCATGATCGTCTTATTATAGAATTAACATTAAGATAACTCTGACAAGATGAAAATATGAATTAAAATGCTCTACAAATAACCCCCCATCTTATTGAAGTTTTATCCTTTGAGATGATACTTT
Organism: Ruditapes philippinarum; assembly: GCF_026571515.1. Classification (NCBI taxonomy): domain Eukaryota; kingdom Metazoa; phylum Mollusca; class Bivalvia; order Venerida; family Veneridae; genus Ruditapes; species Ruditapes philippinarum. The sequence continues at coordinate 22,255 of NW_026856983.1, read as the reverse complement.
TTCACAAACGACTTGTAATGCCCTTGTCGCTTTTTGTCACTGATATAGATTCCATAAATTTAATCTACTCTTACTAAAGCCAAAATGATGTTTTCGTCTATATTTCAATGCTAAACGAAGATCATTCATTTACAAACTTTACCAAAAGAAACGTTATTCAAAAGAAATTAATATGTCTTGGCAAGTTTTTGTTTTCCACAAATAACTCATTATGTTTAAGCAATTTATAAATAACATCCGTTAACAAGTTTGGAATTGAAGAGCTGCGGGTATGCTTTTTGTATCAAATTATCACAATTGTACTTCATTTCTATTTATGCATCTATGGAAACAAACAACATATAAAAATCACATTTTTTAAGGATTTAATGTGGATTTAAAAATGCCTTTCTGGAAATGAAAACGAGACTAAATTAAGTAGACTGTCCCAAATAATTATTTCTATTGGTACATCACTTGGGGAAAATGTTAAAAGAGCATTGGTTATAATTTATAAGGTGTTAAATAAAAAACGGTAACTTTCGAAAATTATATGAAATAAATGATATTCGTGTGTTAAGTACTATTATCTTGTATCGAATGTGATCATACAAATTCCGATATCTTAATGTAAATGGAATGAGTTCAAAGACAATGAAGTTCAAATAAAAATGTAAATTACAAACGTCTAGTCTGATCCTGGAATGATCCCTTTTTGAATAGCACAGTTAAATCCAAGTTAAATCCAAGAACACTATAGAATAAATTCCCACAATAAAATCCACCAGAAAAATTTTATTTTTTTTTAAATAATCAAGCTCCAATAAATCACGTAATATCCAAATTGAAAAATACTCCAAATATATTGATGACTTAAAAGGTAACTGATGACTTAAAAGATCACTGATGACTTAAAAGGTAATACGAAAGAAAAATGTCTTCTATATATATTAAGCTAAAAAGTTTCTAGAAAAGTCTTCCATTTACTACAGTTATAATAATCTAGCAACTTCAACAATAAAGATCATTCCAGAAGTTTCTATCTATATATATAATGCATGAGTTTTCTACAACAGTTAAGAAAGTTCTAGTACATACATGTAGTTAATGTCAAAAAATAGAACAATGATAATATTGGAAATACCAACTGGTCAGATATAAATTATATATATGTAATATGTTGCATACATAACAACTTATATTCGTGGGCATAAGAGTTCGTGGTTTTATCAAAACGGGCATTTCGTGGGTTCTTAAATTCGTTGATTTTCAATTTCTTGTAACAAAAATAAATAAATAATCTATAATGCAAAGTAATGTTACATTTTATCGCCGTGCATTTTACTTACCGCATGTACATATCTTTATGTGTCACACAGTGCTTGTCAATAAATTTAATCCTTGCCTTTGGGCATTCATTACGCAAAAATCTGGTCCATCAGAAACGGCCCTGCGTTGCCCCTGTAGAAATGAAGTTAATGACTTTACATAGAATAATAACAAGGAACATTTGACATTTTATATACATTTTCATAAATTTTGATTTCAACACTTTGAGTGTCATTATCTTTTCCATCTGAGAAGAATTTCGTACTTATATAGCTAAGACAATTACATTGTAAAACGTAAAAGAATATCACAATATTCTACAAAGGACATATTTTAACTACAACTTAAAAAGAGATCACTTGCTAAGTTGATACAGAAAAAATTGAAATTTTTAACGATGTTTCCGCCAAGATTCAAGGAATGTTTCCAATTTAATACATTTTAATTTTTCGATTGCAAGTGTATACTGACCACACTAAGACTATTTCATCGTACTTCTTTAAAGTAAACAAATAAGCTATATAAAACATTTTTCGATTTCGGCAAAATCGTCCTAACATGATGGTTATAATCTTATGTATAAAATGTTTTTTTGGTAATACTATATCAAAATGTATCCTTTACAACACATAGATGTAGACATATTTGTCATCTTGTTTAAATTCGGAATAATTTAATATTGTAATTTTAGATAAAAATATATTTGACTAGATTAGCAATAAAATTTAAAATGTTATGAAAAGCTGCAAGACAAATAAGATTATTTCAAACGTTATGCCATTAATACCATTTCCTGATTAAAACATTATAATTCTTTAGTTACGAATATAACTTAATTTCTTTCGGTGAATTTAAGCTATGAAAATGCACAAGGAAATTCTAATGATGTCAATGCCGTTTCTGCCGTTTCATGACTTTACAAATATGAGAAACTCGAATGTTTGAGCAAACATCAAAGTTAAAAAAAATGCGTAACATGATGTTATAAGAAAATTAATAGAACTGCCTTCATGTTAATTGTTTATAATAAACCATGGTTCTGTCACCTATAGTATCCTTCTTTTGTATGAATAACATCAATAACATTTAGTTAAAGCCCTCGATTGTCTTCTACATCTTTCTATAATACTACTTAACTGAATGTGACTACATTAAACTCGTTCCAGAATGTATCACTTAAACATTTTTCACTGTAACAAATTAAAATATATCTTTGAATAGATAAGACAGCTATCAGTGGCATATATGAAAGGGAGAAAGTCATTGACAGGAAATAATACATAAAAGTAGGACGAGCAGCCGGGGCTCGAACAAGGGATCTCCTGATTGACGGAACATTATGTGAACCACTACACCACAGTGGCCGTTGCACTTTCTTCGTGCTAATTATCTGTTTTAACTACATTGTGACGTCATTACCTCTTTCCTCCAAAATGTAATGTCGCAAACAAAATGGATAAAAATTGCTGGAAAAAAGACTAAAGCGATGCCTTTTCTGATTTAATCTGTAATTATTGATCATCAAAACTATTACACTGGTTTAAGAAAAGTATCTCCCGATTTCACCCGTTAAAGGATAAATATATCCTTTAACGGGTGAAATCGGGAGATACTTTTCTTATATGTATATATTCATTTACGCAAAGGTGATTTTAAAAAAATGTATCAAGAAGTTAAGTTTCCTCAGAAAACAAACTAATGCAAGGAACATGTTGTCTATCAGAGGCAAAAAATTTAAGAGAGCAAAGCAGGAGAGATTTTAAACACCTTAAACGAACGAAGCTAATAAACTGTCCTGACAACTTCAGAAAAATACCTCCTGCAAAATTTAAATCATGTTTATTGCCTGCACTTAAAGAGACAACGATGTGCAAATTACATGCCAAGAAAATATCAACAAGATATTTGATCGGTTATTGGTTATAACCTTCTGTTCAGACAAATGACGTTAATGTTCGTGTAAAAGAACATTTTCATCTGTATGTACATTAACTTGTGTATTATAAGTCTTGTCAAAATCTTAGCTTGTGATTAATGCTTCTGAGGGATAGCTTTGTTTCCAGACTTTTATCAATTCTAATCCGATCCCGTAAATTAATTCTATTCTTTCCGTTTTTCTGTCTAGCGCACTCATTTTCTTTTACCTGGTTACCATACGACGTTTCTCAAGGATTGATAGAAACTGTCAAATTGAACCACAATAACCATTATAATTGTTTTTACCATTTTCGTGTTTAACTGTAAGTGGGTGCTTTGGAAGTGGCGGAGGTGAACTAGAATTGCACTTTGCATTTTCAGTACCGTCAATGAACTATTCCAATCTAACCGAATCTGACTGAAACATTTTTAACAAATGATGTCGTTTTTCGATTTTCTCTTTTGATGTAGCTACCATTGCTAAATATTGATAAATATACATTGTAGTTAGGTTTGATGAAATGCGACGTTTACAAGTGTTCTAGTTTTTATTTTTTTCATCAAATTATCAAGTGACTCATCATGTTTACTATCAGATCAGATTTGTTAGGTTAACAAGATGATAGGTTTTGTTAATTATTATTTATGTCTTATCCCCCAGATTAAACAATATCATAAATGATCAAATATTGCAGCCATGTGAGATAACTTAATCATTTTTAATTAGTTTTAACAAAAACTTCTTTCATAGTATTAACATTATCTTTTCTCTTCATGTCAACTGCTAATATTTTTGTTTAATTTGCTAGAAATGTTGTCAATTGATCTGTCTATGAAGGTGAACTAAAGAAGAGGGAGGAAATAAAACTATAAAACAGGTATGATAAGACATATGTTTTTATAGGTAGTCGACCATGCCATATGATTTCAACTGAGTATCAAATATGCATGCTTCTATCATGGTCACACCGCAGTGCTAACAGGCTATGCAGCAGGTTTTTTCTTGTAAAATTTTGAGTCCCGTTTTGTATCACAAAGTGTTGTGTACAATTTGTGCAAACATCTGCCTTGAAACAATCATTAATACAGTCATGGAGTTATTATAAAAAGTTATCAATATGCTAAAAATGAAATTAGAAGCGGAAAAAATAATTCTGCGTGAATGATGTACGATATATAGAGAATAACATGCTACTGTCTTTTGATATCAATTTTATCAGGCAAGGCTGATATGGGCTAGAAAGGGCGAGGCTTGCCGAGCCCTTAATTTCTGCCCATATCAGCCGAGCCTGATAAAATTGATATCAAAAGACAGTAGCATGTTTTTCTATTTATCATGTAACACATAATAACTGTCAAAATAAAAAAAAATACGATACGATAAAATTCTTACCTTTAATTTAAACATCGATCCAAAAATTCACTTAGAATCACATAAACTAAACTTTACTGCAATTTTTGTCTTGAATTGTCAAATTCAAAAGTTCACAATAATTTCAATCAAAGAAAAGTCAAATTGGCAATCAAACACAAGCTACACAAAAATGCGTCTTATTTTTAAAACGAAACAATTTGTTCACTTATTAAATAATAATCCGGCGAAATAAAGTAAACATTTACAAGTTCTCAAAGAAAATCTTCTAGCCTGTTTGTTATGATTACATGTATATAGTATGACGTGAACATCGATGATGTCATTTGCAATATAAATTATGACGTCACTTCATTTAGTTTGTGCTAAAATTATTCGCTATCTAATTTATTCGTAATTGAAATCGAAATAATAAATATCGCACTTTGATTCAAGACTTGTAAGGATATGAGATTACATTGTAGAATTCACATGCTGATGAAAATGAGAATATAAGCAATTGAAAAAAGTCCGTTAAAATTGGCGGGGCTTATTTTTGATATCAGGTTACTGACCTGATATCAAAAATAATTATCAGGCAAGTGTTATCGGACAGTTACCATAGCATTTGCATGATAAATTAGTTCCAGATACATTGATTCTAGAGGATGTGGTGTTTTGGTCATATTTCATTTTCAAGAATAAAACTAACTTTGAATAGTGCTAAAATTTTGCAAGCAGCTCACTGATGGTTTATTTACGATCCTTGACGATACAAGAACTCGTAAATCAAAGTTTTTGTTTCAAAGATGGACATTTGAATTAATAATGTCTTTTGGAACAATAGATGTACTCATTTACTTTTTTTCTTCCTGCAGTGAAGATGCTTTTCTGAAATATGAGTTGTGATTTTGATGTAAATCTTATTTATTGTAACTTGTTTAATGTATACCTTTGTCATAATTTATTACTTTTGTCAAATGTAGTTTCCCTTATCACCTGATATTCTTTTTACAGGGAAAACTAAATAAAGGAAGGATACGTCATTTTGAAATTACTAAATAAAATCTAGGGATCTCATGGCCACCCTAAACCAAAATGTAAATGAAAGTTATTTCTATTATAAAAAATGTAGAATATCAACTAGGATAGTTCTAAAATAAAATGTTCGAAATAGTTCTTTAACTTTCTAGTCAAATTGCTCAGATATTCAAGTTCTGTTTAACAATACATACTTCCATACTGCGTAGATAACGGTGTTGGAAATTGAGTGCACTTACTTAAAAAATACTATGACTAATTTGGAACACTTTTGTGCGTCATGTTGACGCTAGCCAAACAGCGCTTTGTCGTACTGTCGGCTTGTCGTCCTGTCGCTAGCGAATCAGGTGAATAGGCGAAAACGATAAAGGTTGTGTTATCGCTATCGACAACGCAACGTTGCAAGTGTATCAAAACACGTCACATAATAAACACGACAGGTTCTGCGGCAGTTTCGTTTAGAAACACAAAAATCTTAAAATGTTCTTTTTTTAAGAAAAATAGCCCTACAAGTAATCAATATGTGAATGTTATGCAAGTAATGCTAACATTTCTATATGACTTTGCCGTGATGGGCTTTCTTTAGGGATTCTGTATTAATCTATTTTTTGCATGGAAAATATGCAAGTTAGCCAGTTTTATTTCGGCCGAGTATTTAAAAATACTAATTGTTTCGCTTCTCTTGACCCTCCCTCTCTTCTACACCCTTATCACATGTTCATGTAATCTGTCACCTTTTTTCGACCAAATTTAACATTTGATATACTTGTTACGTTTCAAGAAACAATTTCTACTTTTCGTAGGTACTAGTAATTGAATTGAAAAATCTCACATTCGTAAAAATGCCTAAGCGATACTTTGTGGTCATTTTCAGCAAAAATATCAAACAATATTAACTTCAGTGCATGCTTTGAAAGACAGAAAGTTTATTTTTATAAATGTGATGACATATCTCAATGATTGTCATCATTTTTATTTGCGTTTTAGTGCAAACACAAGGGTATGATTGCATGCATTACTATTATGTGATTTAATTTTGCAGAATTATTATAAAAAAACTCATTGTACTATTGTAAATATAAACAGATGTTATTGATATTACAAAATGAAAGCTTTGATACGATTATTTACATGTATAATTTACCGAGATTGCAATATCAATTATTAATGATTTATATTGCAAAATAAAAGCGTTGATGCGATTAAATAATCTACCAAGATTGCAATGTCAATTATTAATGAATATCAAATGGTTTTAAGTACACGTGATGAATTTTATAGATTTTGTGAAATCCATAATTGAAAAGAAGTTCTAAAATTACACTTATTAATGAGCAATACAAAAAGAATGAATATTTTTGATAAATACAATGAGTAAACCCAGTAAGAAAATAAACATGTACCTTTCTACATCACAATGTTAAAAAAATTCATCGAGAGTGATAAAAATGGAAGGAATGATGAAAATGATTAGGGGAGATCTCTCATTAATGCAATAGTTTGATAGAAATCAACATGTTTTGAATTATTCATAAATGTTGTAAAAAATATAATACGCTGAATTATCTTTAATTTGATCTTCGTTTTTTGTTGTCTTTTAACTTTAATATTGACTTATCTTTCTTTCAATGGCAATATTACGATGAAATGCAAAAACATTTACATTAAATGAAATTACGGATTTGACAATTAGTGGATGACATTTGTCACGATATAAAAGAGAGTGTATGTGTGTGTGCGCGCGCGTGTGTGTGTGTGTGTGTGTGTGTGCGTTCGTGCGTACGTGTGTGCGTGCGTACGTGTGTGTGGACACTTTTATTTCTTAGTTAATCAAAAGAATATTTTTTGTGACATATTATTGATCAATTATCAATAATGAAAAATGTTTAAGATACCGCATTAAAAGCGCATGACAGATACAAAGGATTGCCCCACTGTTTTGTTAATAAAATGATACAATTTAAAATATTTACAGAATTTGTCTGTGAGTTACATGTTATATATAATATATATGTAATTGAATATACATGTTTAATAAATTATATTATTGAAAAGTAAAATGTGAAATTATTTTGACTCTTTTCCTATACGCTCAACATTACACTTGGATGGACATCTTGTCACTTTAAGTTTAGCCTACCTATTAACTTTATCATAAATATATATTTCAGTTATGGATATGTAAGCAAAATTTGATAGCGAAATAGTTAGGATAAAAAAATCAATGTATGAGAAGTAAGTGTTTATGTTTATGTATCGTTATTTTTTAGGGATACAATAATTAGAAAACAGCCGTGTAGTGTTTCATATATTATTAACTATGGCCATACTGTTTTAAATACAGTGTCACTTTTATGGTAATATTGTTCTCACTTCAAACCTTCCAGTTTAAAAATATCTGTCACACGTTTAAAGTACATATCTGCAAAAGGTTTTATATCCTTTCTGCTCACCTAAATAGGAGATCAAAAAATCTGATAATGACAGTCATTCTACTCGCACATGAGATTTTTAAAATGATATGCACTGTTTGCATCAATGTCACAGTAGAAATGTGGTAAGAATGAAACAAAATCTGTTACTCATTGCAATTAACATGTATGCAAATCTTTACATGAACTGTGATATGTTTTTCTTTTAGTAAACTCTTATTAAATTGTTTTTCTCAATGTTAAAGTTCTTAATTTTTTAGCTCATCCATGGCATAAAGCTTTAATGTTCGGCTATTTCAAAACGGATTCAAAGTTTATAATTATATAATATTTTCTAATTTCTCAAAACAAATCCTATCAGCAATTTTAAATAATTTTTTGAACTGTTGATATATATACCTGTACAGTGTAGAGTTTAAAATGTTACATAATTTCACTATGTGTATTCAACAAATGTTTATTGAACAACACAATATTATTTAGCAATTTTCAGTATTTTCAAATATCACTTTCAAAGGAAAAATAAAAATGACCATAAGATCAAACAAAGCGAAAAGGTTTTGTTAATGCATCCAAATTTAGCCTACACTAATTATATTTTTTCGTACACGATATGCAATAATAGCAATTTCCAATAATATTTTTTGGCAATTTACCAGCCCTGTATTTTTGCAATTGTAAATATTATCATATTACACAGAAGATATTTGTTTGTATAGCATGTAAAATGGAATAATATTTCACAGAGTTGACACCAGTTGCAATTTATTCACGAGTGCCTTATCCACTAGTCAAAATATAATGTATGGTGTCTCATCCCAAATTAATTTTAATTGTTCAGCCCTATAATCGAACACACAGTGTCGAGATTTAATGACGTCATTGTATTGCATTCGACTCACCTCGTACCCCCATGTCAGATGAAATATCCGTCGCGGGTATAACTAACGGAAATACAAAATAGATAAATAAATAGACTCATAACATTTACCCGTCGTTATAACAAACATGTGGTGTCTTGCGAAATATATTAACGTGTTTTGCTTAAAAAGTTCAGTAGTAAAATAACTTTATTTTTCTACCCGTCGGTGTCAAAATTCTGGCGCAATTTAAGGTTCAGTAAAATAATTCCAAAATTCTACAAAACAATAACTTATTCATATTTCTTGCATATCAGAGAGGATTATCAACTATTTACACCGGTGCTAGAAAACAACTATCTTACATCCAAATGTAAGACAAGTCTTATGTTTTAATTGACGTAAATTCCCGCGCGCCTTTTAATGAATGAATTGCGTTCTTAGAATGACATCATTTTACAGTTATATAAGTTGTAAAATCATACACTTTTATAAGAAAAAAGTGGTAATTGAAAGTATATATTTTCGTCAGTTCTTTCAGAAACATAATAAATAAGTTACACGCAATAAAAATAATCAAACACCGGCTGTCGTAACAGACAGATTTAGCTCTCGGTTAACTGTTTAGTGGAAACTCGGCAGAGCCTCGTTTCCGTCGTAAACCATTACGTTTGAGCTAGATTTTATGAATTTAAGAGATAATGTTGGAATATACAGTTTATGATCATTAAAATAAACATGAAAAGATAATGAACGTGTATATCAACTGATTTTGAAATCTTAAGAGGCATGCCATAACTTGTTGAATGACGGGTTAAGAAAAATATCCACTAAGAAATCTTATAATATTTTGTTAATTATGCAACAAAATAAATTTCAATTCGTCAGTGTTAAAAGCCATGAGCCTTGTTGTCAGGCTGACAGCAGCGAGTGATTACAATTCAATATTGGTTATTCAGCACTGCTTTAAATCACGACTTTCGGATAGTCTATAGCATAGGAGGCTATATCTGTACAAAACAACTTCTTTGACATGTTTTCTTATTATCCACAACATTTTTATGAATTTAAGAGATAATGTTGGAATATACAGTTTATTTTCAACGGAATTTCGACCTGTTTCAGAAATTAGAGTTATTTATATTAAAAAATGAGTACATGTATATAGCTTGTAAAAATGATAGTAATGGAAAGTTGATATTGACCATGTTTTTTTTTCCTATGTGTACATATCAATCGTGTTTACTCGTTTGATATGTATATGCTATTTCAGAATCATATCAATAATCATTTTAGTGAAACACTTATGCAATGTGTAAGGTATATAATACAGAAAAGTGCTATCAATTACATTATTACATTAAGTATTTCGTACATGACAAAAAACATACGATATTTTTGTAAACTTCGGACCATGCCTTCATCTAGATATCCTAAAATTTGTTATTTAATGTTGAAGTAGGTCGAATATGTTGGGTTACTTAAGTTAAACATGTACTGTTAAGATATGATTTTGGTTTTGTCTGGATATCTCAAGAAATTGGTGACACGAATATGTTCCTTAAACTTTTCAAACAAAGGCTAATTGATTGTTGTACTCAATAATGCTATGAAAATATAACGAATTCTAGTAGATGTTTTCACTATAGTAAATTTAAACTTTTATATGTTGAACGATCTTTATTAATAGAGATACCATTTTAACATAAAAAGGCGTTTTGTAATTTTCGTTGCTCCAACCATTAATTAGGTATAGAAATAGGCACACATAATAATATCCCAAGGGAAGAACGTCTGTATACAACTTGTAATGATAATATAGATTGTGAATTACATGCTTTCTTTATATGTAAAAAATATAAACAAATCCTTGATAAGTATTTACTCAATTGGTATTTTGGCGGAAAAGAACTACATGATTTTTATGTATTAATAGGTACACGTGATATAATCACATTAAGGAAGCTTATGTTTTATGTATATGTTTTAATGGATAACATAAACACCTAGTCTTGTTTCGCATTAATAAACATTGTTAAGGTGACGCAACCATATTACAATATTGTTGTATGTATGCTCTGTATTTAGGGCCGGAGGACTTTGAACACAAATAAAGTTATTTGAATCCTTGAATCCTACATGTAATCTTTAGGTAATAAATGGCTTAATGTATTAAATTTCGTAATTCTTTGTTATTTTAATAGCCTCGGGAAAAAACGATGCTGATTTCACTTGTACGTAAATCATGTAAATAAACTGCATTATATTTTAAATAAATCGCTACAGCACTGAAAGCCGTTTGATATACTTGTGTTAAATTTCATTCTGCTTAAGATGCTTTTGATATTCAATTGTCTAAATTAAATCTTTCTTTAGAAAAATCTTAAGAATCAAAATTTTATTGTTTCAAAATGCATTTGTCATATATTGTCATATAAAAATGAGTACAATGCATATATCGCGTACTACAGATCTACCTGGTAGAAAACAAAATACCAAAATCCCGTAAGTAAACTAATTCCCGAGTAAAGTGAGTCGAAGTACGAGACAAATTTAATTTTCTTGATAATATAAATCTATCACGTGTAGCTTAATGAATATCTTAAAACAAGACAATCATCGTAATTGAGAAGTGACAACTAAATCACAAAAGTCTCCGTGAAGGAATACGTATTTTTGCCGACAACTCGATTATTTGTGCAAGTGACTGCTTTCTTATATTTCAGTTATTTTCATACTGCAGTATAATAATAATTTCAGCATGATTAAGGTGTTAATCTAAATCAATTGTTCTGTAAGATACGATACTTTAGCAGTTACTGCAACTATATGAACTGTCAATATCGTATTGAATCGTAGATATGTCTGGAACTGAAAGGTTTAAATGTCATAAAAATAAAATATGAGAAAGATAAAATAGCAACTGATCAATAAATATATTAAATAATAATAATACATTTGTTTCAAGTTATAAAATCGAAAATATTAAAAGAAACTAAGATATGTACTCTTAAATGTAAAATCAGTGATTGGGTTGATAGACTACTGTACACAACCTTATAATCTATGTTTTATGACATAATAAATTAATAGAACCAAATATTCCAATTTCAAATTCATGTGATAGATTTGCCCTACAATACACCAAATATTTCATAATTCAAATCAAATTGTAGACAAAAAAAGATGTATGTAAATGTTTTTTTTTAAGATGGGTGTTATTTTCAAAATCTTTAATCAGTATCAAGAGTGGTCATATTTTTGAATCTAGTATTAAATCTTAAATTATCACTGTACCGTTTGAATAAAAAAACAAACAAAAAAACACGAAACAAATTTAATCTGTTATCTAATTTCATTATTTTTTTGAGATGTGTGAAGTTGGCGGCGTGAAGCCCAAGCGGCCTCGCGGCGTGAAATTTGCGGCCAAGCGTGCTAAAATTTTAATGTTGTAGAAAAGTTATAAAAAACAATTAAAACGGCATTTAATACAGCTCTTAAGCCTATACTTTTGTACCAAGGATATTAACAATGCACTTTTGTGTGCTAAATTCAAAATTATACATTTCTTAATAAGTTGAGATGTAACGAATTAAAAAATCGTTAGGAATGCACTTAATAGTACTGTACAAATATTGACAGATTATATTATTTTTTTTGCTGACATACAACACTTAAAGGAGCAAGGCAGAGGTTAAAAACATACTTTTCTAATTTCTTATATGGATCAACTGGGGCACTCAAAACAGAAAATTGTGCAAGCAATATTTAAGAAATACACTCATAATCAATTGAAATAGCATTTTGTGCTATTCTTAGTCCAATTTGAGTGAAATGCAACGGTTTTCAATATTGTGCAATTCCCCTATTTAGAATTGTTACTTAAAAGAAGAAAAAAGAAAACAGAGTGAACGAATGGTCTGCAATTTGAACAAAAGTTACTGGTTATGACCTACATCAAGTGGAACATTTATCTCTAAAAGTTATTTCAATTTCCGCCTTGTCAATAAAACACAGTGAAGTTCATTGAATGTAAATGAGTTCTAGATTAATGTCCTGGTAAGACATTTATTTACCATTCAATTTCTTACATGATATTTCTAAATGATTTAGTTAATATTGAACGATGAAACTAATAAATTTCTCTAAAATTATTTTGCGTGACAGATAATTATCATTTTTGAACTAAATTATGTCATATTTTACAATAATTATTAAGATTTAAACGAACAGTGTAAAATATTGATAACGTATTAAGCTGTATTAAATTAGCATAAAAGTCGTTAACTTGACTGTTAAACAAGGTATTTTTCTGATGTTTTTTTCTGCAAAACAACAATTGTCATACATTAAGATTGTATAACGAAAAGTGATAAGTAAGAAAGTAACTGTAGTCAAATATTCCAAAATTAACACGCAAGATCGCATGCTCCGTTGCAGTGTTTTATCAAAATCAGAGAGCAATTTATCTTTAGGATGACTTAGAAATGTTGTCAATAATGTTCTTATAACTCCAAGGGATAGTTATTCATAATGTTTAAATCATGTCATGATGAAGTTCAACTTGTAATAGAAATTTTCTACTATAAAAATAAATATTAAAAATACACAAATGAGAAAACAACCCATGTATAAATATTAACAAAAGTATGATTTTTAGACATTTACATTCGAGATAGAATGTTACTTGAAAATAATATCAGTTTATATTAGTAAGATGAAACTTTATTTCATAAAGTGAGCCACGGGTGGCTATAATGTTTTAGAGTTCGCATGATGAAATAAAATTGCATCTTACATCAACATTTTTTTCTTTATTTATGAAATCACCTTCCTCCAATATTAACTTGTATATTTGAGTTGGTTTACACACTTGTAGCATCTATTTCAGACGCATTTCTCATAAATGCATGACGACTAAAAATAAAACAAAAAGATAAGTTCACAAATAAACGTTATTTGCAGGCTATTTTATTTAATTTAAACAAAAATTATGAATTATTGACTGCTTACATAACTTTAACATACAGTTCGAAACGATGAAAGAGTTATGCCGGTAAATAATAAGTCTTTGGCAGTAAAACTGGGCGGAATAATATACTCAAATATACCTAATTGATAAATTTCCGCCATTTATAAAGTTGTGTTTTGACCCAAAACAAGCATGTAATGTGTTAAAAATCTGATGAAAGGCATTTACTTTTAGTTAGATTTTATTATTTTACACCTTAATTGAACATTTATTTCATCATTGCTTCACACAATAAGTAATAATTGGCAAATATGTATTCATTTAAATAGCAACTAGTAACATGGACTGTCTTACAGACACTTATAGAAAATGCTTTGGAGCTCGGCAAATGTAATGTTTCCCCATCTTATCCCTAGAGACAAGTTTCAACTTGGTAAATATATCTATAAAAAGAGCAAGACGTGACTCACACCGCCTTGAGACTTTTGCGCTTTGACCTCCGGATTTCCCATGTTTATGATGTCTTAGTTTTAATACGAAAATACAAGCCATATTATTTATGCTTATAGGCACATTATTTTTTTCCATTCATATGAAAGGGCAAATGTGAGGTTGTATTACAACATGTAGATAATGATTTTAGAGCATGTAGATATAATCGTATTACTGACTGATGACTTGACTGCTTATACATGTACATATCTGTTACAGTTATTGCACGCAAGATAGTTTTTTATTGCCAAGAAAGACTTCAAGAGCAGTTTACCATCTGGAAGGAAGTGTAATTATCAGCCGAATGTTATGAACATAAACAAAAATTAATGGGTGATGTTTGAAGGTCAGTGAATTGCATATTAATCTATTTTATTAAGATTATATTTTTAGTTATTAATCAAATGCATCTTTGATTCGCTTCGATCAGGCCTTATGTCTGAAACTATTACGATTCTGTTAACGATAATAAATATGAGAAAAAATGATAACAGACTCTTCCTTTTAAGGTGTGAAATTATATTTTGATATTTTTCGTTGTGAAATTATCAAGTTTATATTCATGGATACGTTAATCGGTAATCCACCAAAAAGCATAAACTACTTAAAATAAAGACTGTATTGAACGCAAAACTACGTAATTTCAAAGAACGTCAGATGACGTTAAGGTTGTAACACACAATACATCTTGTATCAATATCGACAACATCAACATCATTGAAATGTTCAGTTAAGCTCAGAGCATAAATTAAAGTTATGCTATCTTCCTGCTACTGCTTGAATTTCTTTTAGAAAGAAGTTATGCAATAGTGATGTATGTACTTACGTCTGTTAATCAGATGACTAATTCAATCATTTTCCTGGTGGAATAGGCCCGATATTTGTACTTTAAAAAAATGGAACCTCATTGCTTAAACGGCATAAACTC
Source organism: Ruditapes philippinarum (assembly GCF_026571515.1). NCBI lineage: Eukaryota > Metazoa > Mollusca > Bivalvia > Venerida > Veneridae > Ruditapes > Ruditapes philippinarum. The sequence continues at coordinate 6,954 of NW_026856983.1, read as the reverse complement.
TTTAAAATGACCAATGCGTTCATTATAAATGTTGACATTTATCTTTCATTTTATTCAAAATTAAAATAGAAACAAGAATTGCTACAATATTACTTTATCATAAGGGACTGTGCGTCTTTTCACGGTGGTACTTTCAGGATTTCATTTGATCGACAAATTCTCACTCTTTGATTGAGCTGACAACATAAAAATGCAATTTAGTTTTTGTATCTAAGAGTTTGTTTATGTACGATGCATGTCTGAACTGTTTCCGATGACCAATATCTCTAGGAATAGTCTGTATTTTTCAATGTTTAAACGTTGACTTGGCTACAGAAAAACGCTTTTCTCTGTCTAAAACAATTATAATAACATACAGAAAATTGTTCTTTGGGGGAAAATATACCGCCATTTCTCTATTGTGCATAGTCGTCGTATGTCTGTCCGTCTTTCTGTACATCTGTCAATCCATCACATATCATGTCTGGACTACTCCCAAAATGACTAATGCAATTTCATTCGAACTTTACAACAGTGATCAGTACTAAGTCTTCTTGTGTATTTCTTCGGCATTTTCTTGCTCTATGATTTTGTCCTTTAATGATTTTGCCTTATAATGATTTATTTTTATTTAAAAAGTTTCGTCGGACTAATTTACTTTTACAAGTAATACAATATGCAGCAGTATCAGATGTTACCTCAAATCGGCAAAAAATTATCATTTCCACAAAAATGCGTTTCTCTTGCAATAAATTCGAAATGACGTTTAATTAAAAAACGGAGTGCATTGGCGATAGTTGTGTAGAATTATTTTGTTGAGCGTATGTATATAACTCCCTATAGGTAAATGTAGGTGAAAACGATTTGGTCAGAGAGTGATATTATTAAATCATTAAATACGGAGTTAAGCTTGTCAACCAAAAGTAATTATGAATTGGAAAAGGTGATTTTCTTGGAAAAAAAAACTAAATAAATATTTAGATAATTATATATAATTATGTTCGGTACAAAGAAGGGTTGCTGGTTAGATTGATACATTTTTGTCATCATAGAATTTTTGAGATAGTTTTGATCAAAACATAATGTATTTCAAATTTGTTTATTGAAAGCCCTATCAGATAGCAGATAAGAAATCATTGTTTTAGCTATGATATGTCTGTATTTGAAAAATATATTTCTGCTTGGTGCTATCTTAAACAAAGAAATGAATCATTTTTAGAGCTAAAACTTCAGTCTCAACATAATGATTCTGAACAAAGATTTCACTTGCAGAGTTGTTCATAGTAACTTTTGTCTCCTCTGATTCATGAATATTTCATAACAGTTATTTTGTGGAAGTATCTTACCAAATGCATTTGACCTTTTACGCCAGCAGATCATACTTTGACTTTTTCAACATATTACTTTTTAATAACTTACATGTAAAATAAGCCCCACTGTGATCAAGGAACTTTAAATTACGAAGTTTGAAATTCTTATATAGATCAAATGAAAAGCCTCAAATAGAAATATCTGCATAGTAAAGACATATACTCAGAATTAATTTAAAAAACGAGTTTTCGAAAATTCTTAGATTAATTATAGTGAAGAACATTGCAACGCTTTTTCAGTTATGGGTCATTTTGCACAATATAAATGGCTATTGTGGAAAAACACTGTGATGGAATGCTTTGAAAATTTTCAAACAAGTACTTGGTCCAGCCTTACGTAAAAGTTGCTTGTAAAAATCAAAGTGTACATAGATAAAGCATTTTGTTTTTGAACTTTTTATTAATCACCTTTATTAGTCATTTTGTATTGCGAGTGCGTAAATATTTTAGATACAAATATAAAGACTGGACAATGAGTATGTACTTTAATATCTTAAAATGAACTATAATATGAAAGGAGAATTAGAAATGTCAAAATAAAAACTTTAGAGCGCATAACATCTCTTTACGAGATCACTGAAAAGAGATGCAATCGAAACCAGTTTACTTTATTTGCGAATTTTAACAAATCTTTATCACAAGATGAATATCTAGGGACTCGGTTATTAATTTTTCCGATGAAATTGATAAGGATATGAAACTTTGATCTGGTTACATGTCTTTTTTGGACGTATGTAAAACCCCTGTCACACTAGGACAATTCAGAACGCCAAGGTGAGCGCAGTAAGCCAAACATTGCCACAGCATCGCCGTAGCAGCGTAGTGGCATCGCATAGAATGCCGACCAACGGCACGCATTTTGAACATTCTCAAAACAAACACCGTCACTCGGCGTTCTAAAATGAGCGCAGAAGTATCGCAGTAAGGACGCCGTAGCAACTCAGTAGCATCTCCTACAAAGCAACAGGAGCGCCACGAAAGCGCAAAAGGAACGCCGAATCAACTCCGTGGTTATCCACGGCGCTTGTACGGAGATTTTGCGACGTCTTTACCGCGCTTTAACTGCGTGTGCACGGCGCTTTTACGGAGCTTTACGATTTCGACGCTGTGTGAGCGCTGCGAGAGCGTCGTATGAGCGCCGTAAATGCGCAGTTAAAACGCAAAGAACGTCGTAGAAGCGCAGTCCGAACGTAGACAATCGCCAACTAAAACGCAATTGAAGCTTCGTTACATCGCAATGATCGCCGTGAAGATACCATGAGGACGCCGTGAAGTATTCATGACATCAACAATATCACATTTTTATTGCGATCTTGCGGCGCTTTGTTAAATTTAACAACGCCGTGCAAACGCAGTGAAAGTGCAGTCTAGTGTGACAGGGCCTTAAGATATTACGTTGAAGGTCAAAGAAAAGTTCATAACTGCGAGTTTTCATGTAAAGAAAAGGTAAAATGAATTCATTTTTAGGAATTCAGTTATTAATATTTTCCTTATAAATCATGCATATGTTCTGATAAGATTATGTTTTGCTGATTTTGGTATCTTGTGAATAAAACAATAATAATTTAAGCTTAACAATACCATATTTTGATATCGTTTTTAGAATCAGATTAATTTATAATTTCAAAGTCTGTCATAAATTATAGAGAGGAAAACACTTGACACGATTATCAATAAAATTAGAAAATTTATGAGAAGCAAACTCCAAGCCAAATAAGATTATATCGAACTGTATGCCATTTACTTGATTAGAACAACATTCCCTTATTAAAATAGATAAATAAAGAATCCCTAAAGAAAGCCCAACACGGCAAAATTGCAAATGTTGCAGGCTCGGTTTGATTGAGCCTGTTCATGGGCGGTACTGGAAAGTGCAAGTTGCCGTCCACGCCCCCTAGCACCGGCTTATTAAAACATTATTCTAAAGAGTTGTTTGTTGCCTTGATATAGTCAACTCTTTAGAAGGCACAAAAGGCCCCGAATATTTTTTACTTCTTTAGAAAGGGCAAACATGACTTTTTAAATGTTTAAATAATGGTTTAGAGATAGTAAAATGATTGCGACCTGAAGAAAGTAATGATAAATGTGAAAAATGTGTCATACACGTAACAAAATGTAAACAAAGTTTAATTTTGACTTCCACAAACAAATCTAATTCACTTTAACTATACTTATCACCAAAAAATAACACATGAAAAAGATGGATCCAGTAATTGACAATTGAGTGACTGTTTGGATATTTTAAATGGACAGAAAATGAGGAGGTTTTAAGAAATAAAAATAAAAGCATTTCCGAGGCATAATTGAACTTTAATGATATAGAAATAATTTGAAAAGAATTTTGTAGTAAAGATAAGAGACAGAGAGCGATAAAGGCATGTCAGTATAACCACTATTTTGATCCATCTACAAAAAATTACTGTGCACCAATACGCACCCGTAGTTTAATTTCTGAATGTTTTCCCGATAGGAAATTATAGGAAATGTTTTAACCAATTACTCCTTAATATGCAATTGTTGTTGTAGATTTCTAATTAAAGCATTTGTGTACACTTCTTGTTCATTTTTAAATACTGTTTTAAATAATACATCAAAATAGTCTGATTGGGGAAGGTTTGATTGAGCCTGTGTTTGGTACGAAGTGGGTGGTTAAGGTAAGCAACCCGCCGCCTCCTCTAGCACCGAATTAAACAGAACACAACATTTACCCCTGAAAGTGTTAAAAGTTGGAATATAGAAATATCCGACAGACATCGTGAAATTAGCAAAGTGATAGTTTTGTGTTATTTCAATACAACTGCCGTTAAAATTACCTTTTTATACTTAAGAATTGCAATTCATGCCTTTAAAATGCATTATAGACTTTAAAGTGCGTTATATAAATTAAAAATGCATTATATACCTTATAGATGTTTCTAAATAATGTACTCCAGGAACCAGTGATTTAGATATAAATAAAAGATCGTATGTTACTATATTCACAGTTTATTTAATTTTCAATCTCATGAAGTAAAATGTTCCATTAAGACTAATTTTTTTAGATTTCATCTCATGTGACGCACATATATTTCCGAAATTAATGAGCATATTTGATGGACGTTTTTACACAATTGACAAAAACAATATTTTCTCATTTTAAAGAAAGTTTCTCCGTTATAGAAAATGTAGTTTTTGATTTCATTTTAAAGGTAGACACAGTCAAAATTTTCATTTCTTAGTTTTGAATTTTTCATTCATAATTCTGTAAATGCCCTCAAAATGAATATAATAGACAGTCAAAGAAACAAAACTTTTCTCCGCGTGGGTCAGGTTAGAGCAATAGGATTTCACAACAGTTGTCAAAGTGAAACGGTAAATAACATGTCAAATGAATGACTTAGACTTGTTTAAATCATACAATATCCAAATATCTGTAATTGTAACTTCAAGGTTTGTTCAAGTCATCTGACTTGTTTTAAAACTATTTGGGGATTCTTTTGGCGTCTACATTTTGTTCAACATATACAGATATATCTTCGCTTAAGACCTCAAATATATAGTCAAGAATTTAAACAGAAATTCATGCTTAAACTTCAAGAAAAGTCATTTTAGCATGATGTGAGTAAATAAGATCATTTAGATTTTTTTTTCATTATTTTGCATGAATATCCCTTTAAATATGCCATTAAAAAATTCACATGGAAGGAAACTCGTAGTTTTTATTTAAAAATAGCCTGTTAAAACTTGTCTGGAAAAAAAAAACAACAACAACATATATTTAAAGCTGTTAGGCTATTTTTATTACTGGTATGACTGGTTTTATTTAAACAACGTGCGTATTTACAATTCTGTGTTATAATCTCTATGAAAACTACATAAAAAGGTTCTGTTTCACAAAAGTCTTAATTTCGTAAAATGATTTTTGTTACGTTATTGACCATTCTTTGTATCGACTTAGTGCATCATCTTTATGCAAAGTCATTTAAAATTTCATCCATTGTAGACCGGGCACGAACATCAATGCATTTTAATGAAATAACCTTATGCATGGCATTGACCTTTGAGCGCCAATTAGTTATATTTTGCAAGACACATCAGCTCAAACATTTATGCTTGACTATTTGTAATTAGTTCTATGAAAGACAATGTTATGAACCAGCACGACCATACTCTCAATTACATTATAATTATTATATTGGACGGACAAATGTTTTTCTTAGTCTTTGATGTAGATAATTGATTCTTGTGCATGTCCAAAATCTTTTGGCAAGATCTTAAAAAGCAATTTAGAAACGAAAGAAAAATTGATCGGCAATTGTAATCGATGTTTTCTCATAAGAATATTATATCATGTCTGGACATATATGCTTGGCGTTTAACCTTGAGTTTGTATGCGAAACACGTCAAACATTTAGTAATTTATTTTAAAAAGTCCACGAATGACTGAATTGTTGGCCAGACACGTCCATGAAAATAGTGTCATAATCTATTTATTTAACCTTCGAATAACAAACTTAGTTTTTGCATGCTTATGCATGCGACTCATCGTCTCAATATGCTACACATTTAAGCAAAATCATTTCCAAGTCCATTCATGTATCATAAGATTATTGACAAGGCCGACAAACAGAGGGACGGACAATTCAGAAACTATATGACACCATTCAGAGCTATTGAAGTCGCAGTTAGCAAGTTAGGACATATGACTTTCATTTTCAGAATTGAAATCGATTAATAGACTGAATGTAATATTTTGGTTGTTTACTTTTGAATTTGAACAATTTATAAGTGTATGTTATTTCATTCTATAACCAGGCAAATTGAAAATATATAAATGTAAAATTTTGCAAGCCGGAACTGTAGCTTTACCAAGACCTTAAATTTTCAAATCATTTAGGTAATTCAGATATCATATCTTTGTTTTATTATTTTATCATTTTGTTTTGGTTTTGTCCGTTCTGCCACAAATGTAATGATTTTAATTCTCTACATGAATTCAATCAATAAGCAACCTTTGTAGCTATTATAAACTGATCAACTGTTCAGATGTTTAAATAGTTATTGTGTTGCTGTAAAGAACTCATTTATGGTCAAATGTAGAGATTTTATAAAAAATGACAAATGCAAGCCGCCCCCAGCTTTTACGAAAATTGGACAATTGTATATGTTCGAATGATAAGCTTGCTTGAAAGTTGCAAACACATGAAACAATTCATTATGTTTTGATGATCGCGGATAAATGAATGGAAAAACAAGGATAGGAAGTCACTGACGTTTAGCCATAGTAATTTAAAACATTCAATAAACAACTCAAAATCTTATGAAATCTTTATTAGGCTAATAATTTACGACACTGAAAGTGAGCATCACAGTTATACACAGTCTATAATTAATTATTTATAAATTAATATCATATTACAGATTATTTTAACATTTTCTAGCATCTTACCACAATTAATGATACCATTTTCGTTTAATATTTCAAAATGTTTCAAAATGTTTCCATCAAATATTGATGTAGAACGAATTATCCAAGTAAAGAAAGTTTTACTGATATCAATCATACCATCATTATGACACATTTTCATCACATTTTACAATCATGTTTTTATATGTATCTATTAGT